>NC_082346.1:15707500-15752500 GCF_027477595.1 Haemorhous mexicanus
AGAACAGCTGGTGAATAGGATTAATGTCAGAAGAAAGAAATAAAACTCAACATATGTCCAAGCCTGCGGTGCTGGGACTGAGCATGATTGTACCCCGACGGATACCATGTGTACAGCTGGAAAGTGCCACTGTGCCATGCTTCTCTACCCCACAAGGTCATTTCTAAGAAGTATAGCTAATATCTGAACTGAACTTTTCCTTGAGAACTCTGGCTGATTAGGAAATAAAGAAAGGAGCTTCGTAGTGTAAATATTTTGGCCAATTTTAATGCACCCTGGGTGGATTTTTTTATAATACAATCTCAACTAAAAAGCAGATTAGTATTAAAAAGGACAGATTGCACTAATGTAAATATAATTTTAAAGCTATTTAAACCTTTTAATCTCATCTCATTCAGATTTCCACATTCAAGGTTCAAATAATACCAAAACTGCAAGTTTAATAAAATTATTTCATTTCATAGTACTTACATATTTTACTGAAAGAAAATTTTAATAAACAACATACATAGCTAGAATATGCCAAAGAAATCCAGAAAATAGGGGGAAATTTGAATCTAGCATAAAGTCATGTTTATATTTTGAAATGTTAGCTCTTAAGGTTTTTTCAGCTCACATCTTAGCATACTCCTGTTTTTTTCTGAACAGGGCAGTTGTTGGAATTGGTTATAGTGAAGAACAGTAAACATATAAAAATTCCTAACTCATGAGAAAGGCCTGAGTATTTTTAGAAGTTTGAAAAGAACAAATTCTGTTCAGTCTCCATTTTTCTCCTAGTAGCTTCAAACAAATCCCATCAGCTAAATAGCAAAGTTCATACAAATCCAAACTACACCACAATTGTGTACAGAGTACTTGAACTTAAAATATCTCCTTGATGAAAATGCAAAAAATATTTAAGTGAAAAATCAAAACCACACCCCAAAACAGCTTTTTCACCTTTTCACTTTTCCTTTTTATTTTCCTTTTATTACTGTTATCTTTCCCTCTCCTTTTCTCTTTTTCTGTTCTTTTTTTTCTTTTCATTTCTGGCAGCATATCAGGAAACACGCAGTGGAATAATTTCCCACACTCCCTTCCCAGAGGAAAATATACATGCACTCAAAGGATGCAAGCATGCAATGCTACCTTGGAACCTTAAAATGGAATATCCAACCAGTGTTCCATCTGTCAGCTACAAGACAGCAACAGGTAACTAGAGGTAGGATTTTATTACTTAAACTAAGCTGACTTATGAGTTGGATAGCTTTTCACTTCAAGAGAAGAATTGAGAAATGGCAGGCAAACCTAGTGACTTGTCCAGGTTAGAATTATATTTTTCTGATTTGTAGAAGGATGCATGCTCATACTTTAATAATAATGGAAATCCTTTACAGTAAGCTCTTACATAAAAGAGCTACAAAAGAAACCCCAGTACAGATGACAAATTTGAGCCAGTTTGAAACCACTGAATGCCAAAGGCCACTACTGTTGCTGACTCGTGAGCAGTGCAATTACAAATGAAATTTCCACTAAAACCTCTAAACTTATTTTTCTTTATCAGGTTCTGCTATGATAGTCACATAATATTAGATACCATGGTATGTTACAGAGAAAAGCTAGAGGCCTTCTATTCTTTAAACATATTTTATAACTCCATTATGGCCGATTTTTAAGTGAACCGTAGTAGTATGAACTGATATCGTTTGCATCAAAGAAATTTCCAATGTGTTTTCACCCTCTTAAAGATAATTAACAAAGATAATTCACAATTTGTGTTCCATCATCTATTTCAAAGGTCACTATAACCTACTTGCTACATTTACTTGGCATTGCCTACCCATTTTCCATTAGTTTGGAAATACCTATCCATTTTTACCAATTTCTCCTAATCACTTCTCAAATGAAAACCGATAAGCAAAGTGGGAAAATAATTTTACATGATGAAAGTAAAAGTATAATGTGCATTATATTCTAATGTCCTGATGACTGACTCCTTCAGTAGGAAAAAATGCAGAAAAATTTTCATTTCTCACACATGTATATCTGCATTTCTAACAACAGCAAAACTTCTAGTAGTGATTTTGAGCTTTCCTTGAAGAAGGAAAAAGGACTCATACAAGAAGACCTAAATGTCTGATCAAGATAGAAAATCTTGGATATTTCTCATCACATAAAACTACTCCCCTCTATTTCAAGATAGTCTTGATTCTAAGTAAGAATCTCCAACAGCTCTGATCTAATATCATTATGTAGCGAGGAAAATGTTTTTGTTTGCATTCATATAAAAAGGAAAGAAAAGCACATTGCTTATTAATATCTACTGAATTGTTTAAGAGGATTTTTAAGATACAAGTTAAAAGAATTTCATAATTTCAATTTCTCCTTTTCATTTAATAGTAGACATTCATTAGGACCCACACACTGTAATAAATTATAATAATTTCAAACAAGAATTAAATTACTAGGTACCTAGTGAAAGAGCCATTTTTTCTTAGGTACCCTGTAATCTAACTGTCAGATTTAAAATCTATTCCCAATCAACTCTTCACAACATTCACATTTATTCATCTATGCTAAATTAATAAAAGGTGTGAATAATACTGACAAAATTGATCATTATTGTTAATGTAGATTTAGAAAATTATAAGGTAATCTAAAATATAAAAGGAATTGAGGGAAACTATTACAGTTCTTATAAATAAATTCATCCTTTGCTATCTTTTTTTAAATCAGGAAAAAACTTCAACAAGAATTTATTGAGATTGACTAGCAAAGCTATTTAATAAATTGCACATTTCAGAACAGAACTACTTTTTTATTTCAAAAACTATTAAAAGTTGATGATGACCCTAATGCAACATGAGAATTCACCCAATATATTAAACGGAAATGCTGAAATTCCAAAAAAAAGCTACCAAATGTCAGACTGAACCCAAATTTTTTGTAGTTTGAGCCTTGGCTATACCAAACACCTTCCACATGGTCCTGAGTGAGCTCAGGTAACATGGAAGTAAATGGGAATTGGAGTAACCCAGAATCCCTTGGAATCCAGATCTGACAAACTCTGTAAAACAGGCCAAACATCCCTCCCCTTTATCTTGTGAGCAGACATACAGGGGGACAGCATTCTCCAAGGAATTCAAGCTGTTACACAACCATCTTTCCTTACACACAGACTGCTCAGCCCCCAGCAGTACCCAGTGGAAGATATCCCTGCTCTGGTAAAGCCAGAGACAATGTCTGTATCAGGCTCTCCTGTCCTTTGCACATTTGCAGTAATTCCTGCCATCTAACCTCAGTGACCCTCTCCCCCCTGACGGGGATCCCTGCAGATAAAGTAAAGCATGTCAACATCTGTTCCCATTCACACCGATTTTAATTTACAAAAAGAGCTTTGCTATTTTCAGAACAGGCTCCAGAGCACAATGACAGATTTAAGGCCTTTAATGGGGTTGCGTTTTGAGTGTGTCAGCGTTTCAGGCTCACCAGGACTTGATTCTAAGGGGCTGCACCAAAGGAAGCTGCGGGGGTTTGGGGAGCCACAGAAAGGGTGATCTCCTCACTGCCGTGCTATTTACCTATAAAGCAGCTGGCAAAGTTTTATGTCCTTAACAAACCCCTGCATTCGCTGCTTTGAGCCGAAATTGGAGATCCAGAGCACCAGGGATAGAATTCCTTCCCTTCCCATTTTCACTTTGTGCATTCCTTCTGCCACCACACACCTTTCTGAAACCCAGGATGTTTCATGGGAGGATGTTTTCCAAACTGCTTTCTCATGACAAAGCTCTGTTTTTAACAACTTCTGAACCCACTGGTTTTTGTGAAAGCATAACCAGGACAAAGCACCGTGTGGTTTTTGGGTTTGGTGGATTTAAAAAAAAAAAAAAAACCCAACACAGTCTTTGGTCTCTCCTGTTCTATTACAAATACTGCAATAAGTAAGTGTCACTTTTCCAAAATTCTTTTAACTGGACATTATTTATTGATTACCATCCTAAGCCTAAAGACTCATTCATCCCACTAGAAAGTAGCAGAGCACACAGACTGTGAGGATCACAGTGGTACAAAAACAAGTCACAGTTAACAGGGAATTTATGGTGACTCAAATTAGGGGGTTTTTTCCCATCTCCTCAACAGGGTTTAGAGGTTTTTTTTAAAGATATACAATATGAAGGACAACTTGGAGAAACAATGCACAAGTTGTGTTGTAATCACAGAACAGCTAAGACATGAGCAGCTGAGCAGAAGGAAGATGGGCAGTGGAATGCCATACAGTAATCAGCACTGTTGACTAATCAGAATTTGAGACACTAGAAGGTAATAAGGGTATTATAAAGAATGGCTTATTGAAGGAGCAGCTGTTTATGTGTAGCTCAGTGTTTAAATGAATTCCACTAGATTGCCATGGTATGTTTTGGTTAAAAAAAAAGTTTTACTTGAAAAAGAAAAAAAACAAAAAGAAAAGATATATCAGGAAGGACAAGCACAAGGGAGTAAATATCTGGGTATCATGACCACTAGTATATAAATAGAAGCAGTTCTCTAGGTACTGGGGACCTCTAAAAAATGACATAAATTCAGTGGCCCTGGAAGTTACAAAAGAATATTCATTACTTAGGCAAAGCTTAAATGTCATCTTTGTTAGCCTCAACCACTGAGCGTTGTTGCCATGGGCACAAGAGCTGAGGTGGTTATGGAGGGTAATAGACAAAGAGGAAAAAACCAAGGGAAAGTATAACTAAAACCAACTACAGAGCCATTTTAAGACATTCATATTTGCACCAGCAGCCAATAAACACAATCAATAAATTCAACCTCATTTACAAAAAAAAAAAAATTATTATCCCTTCCCATAAACATAGTAATAAAACAGCGCTATGATCTCAACTAGGAAAATCTAATTAAATAATGTAAAAAGACTAAAAATAGAAACAATATTCAAAATAGCACAAGTGAAAGCAACAACTCACCACAACGCTCAGACAATAATCGTGTTCAAATCTATGTACCCCATAGGGTTGTTCAACAGTTTTTTGTTTGCTTGTTTGTTTTCAGAAACCAAGTTACAGTTTTGCTTTTCGAAACATCTTTGAAGAGCTGGGAGCAGGAAGGAGACTGCCTAATTGTAGTGAAAATTTATCATAATCCATTATTTAAAATATTCTACTTTGGACAGCAAGGGCTCGGTAATATTTAAAAGCAGTCAGCAAGAAGTGGAAACTCTGGTATCTTTTGTAACAGTTCACATGTCAGACTGGCAAAGTGCCCACAGTGTACGGCAGAAAAATCTATTTAATGTCTGCCCCACAAGGCGACATGAGGCTTGATTGGCAGAAAGCAGAGAGTGGCTTTTGATCATGTGTCCTAACAAGCAGTTCCAGCTCCTGTCTCTTCGGCTGAGCGGCTCCACATTACCTATTCAAACAGAAGTGACAGGCCACTGCACTACTCTTTGGCTCTAGTCTCACGCAGTGGGAGCTATGCTGGAGACAGAGCCACTGATTAAATATATCACTTTTTCAAGACAAGCAGGTTGTCTGAATCAAAGTTGGACAGAATAGACTCAACATTATTAAAAGAGGATATAAAACTGGAGTTGAGTGATGTTAGGCCAGTGTGTACAGCCTCAGGGATTCACAGACTGACAAGGGGAATAAGGAACAGCAGAACTCATAAAGCAGGGTCAGAAATTAGCTGTGACACCTTGGCCATTTTCCCATCACTTCAGGGCCACTGTGTTTCAAATCCTGTAGTCTCTTTTTTGGCCTTTTTTTAAATTATTTTCTGTGCGGAAAGGAGGAAGGGGGGCGTAAAAATCATTAACTAGCAAAAGTTGCAAATTTCAGTTTTACAATTAGATATAAAACATTAGCCACATTTTGCCACCTAATATACAGTGTTTTCTAATTAGATTGTGGTTTTTTCCCTTGTATTCTCATCAGCCAAATTATTGTCATCAAATAATTTGTTGATAGAGCACTGGCTACCCTCGCTCTAAGGAACAACCGAAAGCTGGGGAAAATGACTGAATAGAGATGCTTATTACATTGCCTTGTTAGTTCATTAACAAATTGGTTTGATTTTTGAGGTCATATGTCTGGCCACTGTCTGTTGTGTTACCTGATACACAGACACAAAAGGGCAACAGACGTGATTCTTTGTCTACTTATTATATCACAGAAGCACCAGATACACTGAAACCTAGGGGAACCAATGCTCCAACTAAATTTTTAATTACAAGTATAACTGCAGATGTAACAAAACCTATTAACAAAGCTGCAACAACCCCATTTAAACAGCTAAAAAACACAAACAGTCCACAGAGGGAACAGAGGCTGAGGCAAAGGAGCTTATTTTACTTAGTGATGCATGTGCATGCCAGACCTATAAAATTATTTCTGGGCTATTCAAAGTTCTGTGAAAAAAATATATAAATTATGATACAAAACCTTGACAGATTTTTTTCCAGAACTACTCCTGCAGTAATTCTATTGAAATTAATAGAGTCACCTCAGGAATAAACTTGGTTCAATATTTATTTTTCACTACGGCAAGTTCTTCTGACATTTTAACAAACCTCTGCCCGATGTGTTAGTTTTTGTTTCACTGTAAATATTTAAAAGTAATCTGCTTGTTACATATTTAAGATACGATAAGGACTGCTAAGACCTACACTGAGAAGCAGAGCTGTTTTAAACATTGAATATGCAGGTAAATTTTAAGATAGAGTAGAAAGAGCCGACTCCTGTCCTCATGCATATCCTGTAACACACACAGCATAGCTATAAATGCAAACAGAATTCATTCTTAAGGTGCTGTTAGACTAAGCCATTCAGTACAGAGCCCTTAATGTTTTTGGTGTCACTGCAGGCTCCCTAAGCTATAATGTTCAGGCTTCTTCCAGATGGGTGAAAGAGCCTGCTTGCTTCAACATTTTCAAACAAATAAAAGACAGAAGAGTATTCAAGATGGGGTTTTTTAGGTTCAGTGAAGATCATGATTTACCATAGAGGGTGATGTCACATCAAGTTCTTTAAGAAATGTGAGCAGGCAGCAGTGTATTATAGCTTCATGTCAAAATATGGCAAATGGTTATGTAAAGCATTAAGTAAAGCAGTTAACAAAAAGGAAGATGAAAATAAACAGCCATTCATACACAGGGCACCGTGCCCGGGAACTCTGGGCACCTATGTAAGTAAAACTAAAAATATATTATGATTAATAAAAGAAAACAGCTATTAGATACATTCCAAAATTCTAGGCTGTAGAACAAGACATTTTGGCACAGCTTTACTGATTGGCAGCCCGTGCTAAAGACAGACCCAAGACTGCGACAGAGTGAGCGCTGCTAGTCAGGACAGAGCAATGCTAACAGGAGCTCTCTGCAGATGTTTACACAGCACTTGCCCTCAAGACTATATTTAACAAGGACTAGTGCACTTTTTTTTCAGGAGTATCACAATCTGAACTTTACAAAAACACCACCACTTCTTTATGTTACTAGAGCAGGACAGAAGAGGGTAGATTTTGACACATTAACACTCCAACATTTTGGAGATCAATGTGCCAATGAGCAAACAAGGAAGAAACCTGGCTACAAATAGGAATTAGAAGGATTCCTCACAGTCCAAAATACATTTGTGAAGCACAGAAATATGTAGTTAAGAGCACTGAATTGTGTTTTAATTCTTGGTTTTCACTTTGTGCTCATCAGCTACACACAGGGCAGTGAGAGCACAGGCACAGGGCTAAAACTCAAATTATGCTGATGAACAGGGCTCAGTGAGGGCTTGAGCAAGAAGTTCAGGAAGTATTAGACTTTACCATAATTAAGTTCCTCTTGTCCTTCAAGGTACCAGCTCAGTCTTGCTGTGCAGAAGTAGTGGCCTTAAAATAAATCATGTTTTGGACCACTCTTAGGGTGCTGTTTCCAGTTCTGGGCTCCCCAGTACAAGATATGGGACTGGAGAGAGTATGGGCCACAGGGCAACCAAATATCTGGAGCATTTCTCACAGGAGGAGGTGCTGGGAGCACCATGAGGGTTTAGGCTGCAAAGGAGGAGCTTCCTGGGGATGATATATAAATATCTGAGGGCAGGAGTAAAGCCAGGTGCAGGCCCTTCTCAGTGGGGGCCTGCTACAGGCCCAGAAGCCAAGAGAACAAAAAAGAAAACAGGAAATGCCCTTGAACCTAAAGAAAATCCTTGCTTATCATAAGGATGACCAAACACTGAACAAGATGTGGAGCTTACAGCCTTGGAGACACTCAAAAGTTGACAGGACATGGCTCTGAACAACCTGTTGTAGGCGACCCTGCCTGTGCAGAGAACAGCGCCGTCCCCCCTCAGCCACCCCAGGGTTCCTTGATTCTGTGCAAGGGATGCCTCAGGGGCTAGCTTTTGTATTTGTCAGATTCTGTGCTGCTTTAGTGTGTGGTTCTGAGCTTCAGACTAGGGAATTGTAAGCTCTCTTCCCAATTCCTTCTCTGTCTGGGCACCAAGGACAAATGATCCAAATTCCAGGCCCAAGAGCATAAAGAACGGTGGACTGAAGAGGGAAAAACAAGAAGGATGGGACTTCATAAGCCAAAGCTCTAATTGGACAATTAACTCCAATATGCTAATGGACCAAATCTTGTAAAAGTGAGAGACCCCGTGACTGCTCATCCATTTTGTGACCCTTTTGGGTTCATCTTGTGTGTAGCCCTGGTTGGGCTCTTGTACTGCCCAAGGTTTATCTATTGAGGCATAATAAATAAATCCCTACTTTATTCTTTAACTCTGTCTATCCTCTGTTCTTGGTCAGCCTTCTCAAGACATCAGAACCAACAGCAAACCAAGTGCAGGGGCACAGACAGACTGTTGTCACTAAAATAATCACAGTAGGGCTCTTTCTCAGGTTGGCTGATACACTCAAAACAAGAAAGCTGGTTTTCATGATGGCATCCTAAATTTTATGATGCTGAACTGAGCAGTTCTTTTTAAAAAAGGATAAATTCAAAAGGCAATTTCCTCCCTTACACTAAAACACTCTAGAAAGACTTCCAATTTTTTTAAGCTCCAATTCTTCTCATTGCAAATTTCAGGGAAAATAAAATTTAAAAAAAGAAAATAAAAATAAAACTTAAATGAAGTGATATTTTAAATAGGAAAAAATATAGCTACTTTTTTTTCCCTCTCCAAGTCCTACTCATATTTAATAATACACCAAAGCAACACTGACATTGAATGGATTTAGGCTCCCTGTTAGGAATATTTGTTCAGGGTTAATTAACATGGCTGAAGACTAATCTTAATAATTGTTTGTTGCTTCCACTGGAGGCAGGTTTCCCTCACAAACAAAGTGGCATCTTGGAGTTTGAGACTGAAGCACAGAGGTGAGAGTAGTTTCTCTCTCCATGGGATGAACAGGAAAGCCCAAGCATGCAGCTGCCTCATGCAGCCAGGTAGGAAGTGCCTCTGTCTCTCCTGTGGCAACCAAATAAAGTTGTCAAAATTATTTTTAAATAATGATAAGGTATCTAAACCAAACACTGTATGGAAAAATAAGGAATAAATCAGCATTTAAAATGTATATGCTGCAGAGCATTTTTACTGTCATTTCTTTAAGAAAAGCAGATCTAATTAGCTGTATCTCCAAAGTGTTTACCTAGCATTTTTATTATGTATTATAACATTTTGCTTAGAGTTGACATTTTTATTCTGACAAGCACTGTCTGGAGAGCTCTCAATAAATAATACATTTACAATTTTCAGTAAATAAGCACTGGACACAAATCATTATCCTTACTTACAGCTGCCCCTCTCTAATAGTGCTTTTACAAGTAAGGTGACTATTCAGTCTAATGCAATACTCTCAGTGCTGGGAAGATATTTTCATTCATTACCCCAGTCACAAGCACTTAAAGCACTTTTAGGCCCTGTTGCAAAACAGCAGGAATGGCAAAGCAAGTAAGAACAACTTAAACTAAAGTCCATCACCAAAGAAATCTGAGGCCATTCGCCCTCCAGAACTTGGAAAATACAATGGCATACAAGATCAGCCATGTTCAAGCCCAATTTTTTCCCCTTGAATCCTTATATTTATTTACACTAGCAAATTTTAGGAAAGGAAGTATCACAGTCTAGTCCCTACTATTAACCTGATGACTACAAAATGTATTTCAATTGCCATTTTAAAGCATGATCTGATCATAACCTTGTTTGTGTCACAGAACATCAGAAACCAATGAAGTTTGAATTTATTTTTCTGCTGCCAAGATCATGCAACTGAAACAACTCTCCATATTTTTACAGCTATTTACTCACTTATACTCTCTACCACAGAGCTCATTGTCAGTTGTACCTGTTCATACTGATCTTGCCTTTTTTACTGCCCCTGGAAAAAAAAAGGCTTTTAAGATATTCTTTTTTAAATAATGCTTTCACAATATTAAAACATGCAAATAGTATAAAGATAGCAGATGTCTGACCATGTTTAAAAAGGAGACAGAAGTGTAGAGGAACATAGTGCAGAAAATTATATAAGAAGGAAGCACTGGGACAATTTATCATGCAATAAGAAATAAATTGTATCTAAGACTGGAGAATGTCAGAATTGAGGGGTTTCAGTGGGATTAAAGAAAAAGTAAAAATGAGATGATCCCTGAAGGTAAGATATTGGAAAATAAATCTCTGTGGAGGAATTGACTGGAATGGTCAGCAGATGATGGCAAAGAGAAGATTTCAGCCTTTTTCAGTATAATCTGTCCTGTTCAGGGATAATGAGAACAGGGTCGAGGCACGTTTGTTCCAATGGAAAGGATTTTACTCATCTCACATATTTTAGGTAGAATAAAGATTTTTCTTCAATGCAATATAAGAATCTCAAAACAGTGAAAGCAAATACCTGCTCAAAAATAAAGAATTTTCATGGCTAGAATGGATGTACCAATCATCAGAACTGAGTCCTGAATTTCAGAGTCTTCCCCTATCAGGATCACCTCTGTTTACCAGCAAAAGCAACAATTTTGTAGAGATGCACAGGTCCAAAGCCTCAAAAAGAGAATAACCTGCATTGGAAAACTGAACCTCCAGAAAAGTAGAAGCTCCATAAAATTCCATGGATCCTACAGCAAGGTAAACATCTGACAGTAACCAAAGTGTATTTTTTTTCTTGACAGGTTCTCTAAAGGCTACCATGAGAGTCACCAGTTCCTTGCTGATGATCCTGAATAAGAACTAAGAGGGGACATGAAAACATCCTAGCAAAGCAGATGGCCCAGGTATTCTATCCACCTATTCATGTAGATCTCATTCTCCATGATACCCATGTAAAAGTCTTTGCTGCTCTCCATTTGTGTGCCATAAAGAATTTCAAAATCAAGGAAAGTGAAGTCTTCAAATGTAGCATGAGACACACTGGAAAGTGCTGAAAAATTCCTACTTCCACACAGAACCTGTGAGCAGAGATTAGATTCTCAAATGCTACAACAGTGGGTAAGGCTGTAGTTCAGGCAGCCAGGTAAATACTAATATGAGGTGGAAAGATGTCAAGATGTGCCAGTTTCTTAAATAAAAATTGTGAGATGGCATTTAATCACAAAATTTAAAGTATATAAGAAAATGAATAATCAAAAATGCCTAAATTTCAATCAGAATGATAAATAAAAAATATGAGACTAAATATTAATGGCCAGACATAGTAGGGTTACACAGACTGAGTCTCCCTTTGCAAAAAAATGAAAAAAAATATTAAACCTATGTTGCATTTTAAATTTATTAAATGAAATTACATTAATGGAATGAATTTCTGATAGAAAAAAATCAATCAGAGAAGGAAAATGGTTGCATCTTCTTTCAGTTACCAGGAAAATACCAGTAAACCTTTCCTTTGTGGTAATGTTCTGAAAAAGGTCCAAAATTATTTTAACACATTAAGACATAGGAATTCACTTTAGACTTCAACAAAAGAAGCATTAGAAATTTTATGATTTATAAGATACCTATAAATAGAAGAATTTTTTTTTTTCTAAACAGTAGCATATATTGCAATGAAAAGTCACCATGTGATTTTACCAAGATAATTGGAATTTAAAAAAAAAAGAGAGAAAGAGATACATAATAAGATTTAATTATATAGTAAGGAGGTAAATAATGGAAGAAAACAGCAATTTAGGAAAATGTGCTTCATATCTCTCCTTTAACTTGGTCTGAGTCATCTATTTGTTTTCTGGACATTTGGGCTTTTTGCTCATTTTCTTTTTATTTTGGAAGCACGTCTGCAGTTTAGGAGAAAAATTCCCTTTCTTAGATGCCACTATATAAGTCTTCCAACAAAAAGCAAATAAAACATAAGTATTAAATTAACCATATGCATAACTGATTCTAAATTTTCTTATCAAAAGTGGTTTTTAAGAAGAAAATTGAACCATGAGGAGGATGGTACCGAGCAGAAAATGGCAGGGATTTTCAAAGGTGATGAAAGGATTTGAAGAAGGTGAGCTTTTCATATCCAAAGAGAAATGCCAGTGACCATTTGCAAATTTCATTATTTGATGAAATTTTTTTGATTACTTTGGATAATCCTAATACCAAACCCAGTAACATTTTTGAAGTCTTGAACAAAATATCTTTATCCATTTAAGAAAAATAAAAATTAAAAAAAAAGAAGAAGAAAGAGCAGGGGTCTGTAAACACCAAGTGTGTTAGGACAGCCAAGGATTATGCTTTATGCCTTCATCAGTGAAAAGTGTGTGTATCCAGCACACCAGAAGACAGATAACTTGAATTAAATCTGTGCAAAAATTCCTTAAAAACGTTTTAAAATATTCACTGACCACAAATGGTTAGCATTTCACTTCTTAGACCGATCAACCAAAGAAAACTCCTGACATGTAAGATCCTCAAGGGTTGAGCTTAAAACAATACTCAAAATCAAGGGCTCATGTCTGCACTCTCTCTCCTCTCAGCTGTGGCAGGCTTAAAACAAAGCTGCAAAAAAGCCTGGAAACTCTCCATTTATTTAATACAATATAATGCACACAGATTCTTAAAAAAGAACTTAAAACAACTATAACTAGTAAATAAATAAATAAAAAATAATGGCAACCCAAATTGTTTACCAATGTCCACTTATAAAACACAGTATCTGAAAGTTTAAGTAAGTTTCTTTACCTGCTGATGAATTAGCAGGAAATTCATGGATTTGTGTGTGCAACACTTCAATATATTTATATTATATTCCAATATAACTATTAGAATGATAGAAAGCTTTATAGGGGAATTGTTAATCTATTTAAAGTCAATATATCAGAAAGTGTTCAGTTATTATTAACTCATGATGCTGGAGAAAAAAAATAACAGAACAAAAAATCAGAAAAACCACCTCTACGGAGTAAGATTTTTCCTACAGCATACAGAATTAATAATACATGTGAACACTTAATTTTTAATTTAAATATCCACCCATATATCCCCCCATAGAGAGAGAGTACAAACAGGTGCACATGACAGAGAATAGATGGAAATTTATGAATATACCACTCTTTATATAGATGTTCATTATTCCACCATGTATACATAGAAATCTTTGATCTCTGAATGTTCAACTATGGTCTTCAAGGAGGAAACAAGAATGGGAGGCACTTCATAAAAAGCCTGTGCTAGAATTGTGAACCGAGCTTGGTTGAAAAATGATACTGTATACATTGCTCTGAATCAAGGTCAAAAGTGAATTAGGAATCCAGGCCCTGAGTAATGAGGGCTTAGCACTTAGCAGAAATGACATGCCCAGTTTCCAGCTCAGAAGTGCCAGCTGACCTGCCAACCTAGCATTCCAGATCTGAAAGGGAGAAATCTGCTCTCCTCGCTACTGACAAGATGTGTACTACTAATTATTGCTCCTAGAGGCTTATGATGAGCTACAGTAGGATAGTTGTCTGGGAGCCAATTCTCAGCATAGAATTTGGGCAGCCCAGGCTGTAAATCTGCCTCACAAAAGTAACATAAGCAGTATTCAAAAAGAAAAATATTTTACTTGAGGGGGATAGAAAAGGAGAGAAGCAGTTAGACCATACTGTCTAATAGAAACTCTTCATTTTCAGCTGTGAAGAGCTTTAATTCTTGATTGTACTGTAGGATACTTCCAAAGAAAAAGGCCAGTAAAACAATGCTTCAGCTCATAGAATAACTAAGATGAATATACCCAAGTTATCCAAGAGGCCCTTGAGTCTAATGTTGTTGATTAAATTAGACGCCTGTTCATTTCTGACCTCTTCTGTCTTATGAGAACACATGTCAGCAAAGTCTTTACATACTCAAATTAACTCTAAATATTTGCAGCATTCTTTTCTTTTTCAATTTTCTCATCAGTTTTCTCATTTGCAAATCATTACAAATTAAGACACAGGAGAGCTTTACTGTACAAAAAATGCAAATACTGGACCACAAAGTCAAAAAATATGTTGTTTGTCCTGTAATGTTGGTAATCTGTGTTCAGACTACAAACAAAGCTAAAAACATACCTAAGGTATATTCCTGTGTGAGGCACCCATGTTCCCACACCATACACAAGACATGACACTGGCTGAAGCACTATTATTAAAGAGAGATTAAAACAGCTGTACATTATGCTGAAGCACTCACTCTTCCCTTTACAAACAGACGGTCCTGGATTACAAGCAGCACTTGACCATTTAAATCACTACAACAACCAGATTTAACCAGCTGGGCCATATTCTCTTAGGCAATGCCTGTTGACCTCCTCAGTCACAGCTGCTCAGATGAAATTCTCATTAGACAACTTATTTTCAGGAGCCAAAGGACTCTGATTAAATATATCTATTTAGATATGATAAAGTCTCTCAGTATAGATTTCTTTTCCAGTATTATGAGGTACAACAGAGACAACAAGGAGTACATACAAGCGCAGCAGACACCTAATATCTGAGCTCATACCACAAAGAATTTAAGTGTGTGACCCCAAAAATCTGTATTTCTCAAATTCAGATGACACAGATGGACCAGAAAGTTTCTCTGTAACAATATTAAAAGAGACTTTTCGCCGTGCTGACGTGGGGGTTAGATCTGTGACTGGAATTCTTGAGTTCTTTACTCCACACTTAACTCTACAATTAACCTGACATATGACTGTGTGTTAGCCTAAATCCCACAGCTACATCAGTGGTCAAGGAGGTCATCCCTATAAATGAGACTAACATGAACTATTACACTCTTTTAAAGGAGATGTGCAGGACTAAAAGCCCCACACCACACTATACAGTAGAAACACATGCCTTTTCTCCATTTCATTCATTAAACCCATTATGTTATTCTCTCTATTTTTAAGAAAAAGTAGCAGTATTTTTCAATTTGAGTAAGCAATTTCGTGCCAGGGCAGGACTTAGCACACAAAGAGCTCCTCAATTGCACTGGTTGCTCACCATTTTAAGAATAGAACTTCATAGAAACACATTTTAAAGGATAGATGTTAAAGAGCATCATGTATGGTAAGTGTGTGATCAGGCTATTAATTAAGTTTTTCAAAAGACGCTGTAAGGTGGCAAAACAATTTCATAATTTCAGACCTCATTTCTCCAACTGACTGCACAGAGCTAAAACAAAGTTCAATCTTAAAATAGTAATTATTTTTAACATTTTCTTTTAATCAAACAAGTACAGAGAGTACTTCTTTTAAATTCAGAAAAACCTCTGAATACTGAATTGAGTATTCAAATCTGTTCTAAGAATTTTGATATTCCTGGCCTACACAGAAGTTTGGAAACATTGAACTTCCTAAGCGTAACATCCTGAAGAATTTCCAATCTTTCTATTAATTATTTTTCTGCATTAGTTTATATAGTATCAGTCAGATGTTCATTAATTATTTTCTGTAAAACATACGTGACTGCAGAAAATGGTGGATGAATGGAAAATAACTTAATGCAGAACCATAAAATCATCACAGAGTGGCCTGGCTTGGAAGAGACCTTAAAGATCATCTAATCCCTGTCCCAGTGCTGTGGCAGAGACACTTTTCATCAGACCTGGTTGCTCAGAGCTCTATCCAACCTGACCTTAAACACTTCCAGGGAGGGCTGTCCACAGCTTCTCTGGGCAACCTGTGCCATAGTCTCACCACCCTCACAGCAAAGAATTGTCTCCTAATATCTAATCTAAACCTAACCTAAACACGAAGATACAGTCAAATACCTTTGAACTTGCAGGCAGACTTTAGAATTGCTTTCCATTATAATGTGGTCCATAAAAGGCAAGATTATTTTATGGATCAAAAATGACCTTTATTTCAGCTGATGAGAACACATAGCGTGGAAGGCTCTGACTCAGAGAGAGGGATCTCTCTGCTCTGCACTCTTAGAACAACCAGTGTATACCAATACAGGGAGAGTGCAGAAAATTCTCGAGAACCCATGCAAAAATAAGCTATGAAACGCTCGGATCCCTACAGATAGATACTATGTTTAAACTTTTTTGATGCACATTTTTATTAGCACACCATCCAGTACGCTCCTGGAAAAGCCTTAGCTGTGGTGTCAATATAATCAACAGCAACTCGAGCACTCCCGCAGCAAAGTACGAGCCAAGACCTTTGATTAGCATGGGGTGTCGAACGACTGCTACTGACTGCAGAAAACAACTTTGCCAAAGTAATATTTAAAATAGTTTTCCTAGCCTAACCACCAAATCTAAGAAAGCAATTTTTAAAAGAGTGATCTTTACAGCTGAAAACAGACAGATGGTAGTAAAGAATCTGGGACATTCTCTCTTTAGAGATGTTTCACCAGCTTCAGAAAGGACACCTATAGAACACACTGGCATTTAACAATTATGCCAAGAAATTTGGAAGCCTACTTCCATCACTACAGGATTTTATCCCATATTTAAACATATTATTGTATCAGCTTCAATTTTAATTGAAAACTTCATTGCTACATGAGGCCAAAGGAACTTAAAGTGCAATGTTTGAAGTGCACTGTGACCATAGGATGAAATTGAGGAGTCAAAATAATTCTGAACTCATTCCTATTTCAAAGAAAAAAAAGAATCACAAAGTTCTACTGTCTTTTGGCTCTACAACATTATATATATTCTTCCTGGGTTATTTTTAATGCCACAAACTGAACTGGTAAAATATCTAAGAGAATCCACACAGATGCCTCTGCACCTGTTTTTCTATTTCAGAGCCTCCTGCTCTCACAACTTCACTGATTCAAACTCACGTATGAGCTCACAGATTAAAAGGTATTGTTGCAGAACTAAGTAAGCCTTCATTCTACTTCTACCAAGGGGAGAAATTGTCATGATGGCCCCTGACTGTGTGCACACATACACTGATAAAGTCACTCTCCAATTCTGTTCCCTACCATGGCCCAAAATCTTTGCAAAGTCAGTGAAAGTATCTGAATAAGGACTGGCTACATAAACTGCCTTAGCACTCAAAGATTTGTCCTCGTTTTTATCTCTGTTTTAATACTTGTAACAATATCTGAGGAGACTGTTAAAAAAAAAAATATTTCTTCCTCTGTAATTCTAGCTATATAGGTCAGAACTATGTACTTTTACACTTAAAATGTTTCCCATTCTCCTAGTTACAGATGCTGGGTTATTAAAGTGATGAAAGATGAGAATTTTTAAGGCAAAACAAACCAGCTCATGTTTTATTCATTCTTATTGTTAAAAATAAACATTTGTCTTTTAAAAGAAAGAGAACAAATATGACTAAAGAATATCCCTCACTAATCCACAGCCAGTTAAGAATTCATCATAACCTTCTAAGTAAGAGTTGAGTTTTCACCAAATCCAACATTCTTGCTTTGACTCATTACCAAGACAAATTTAAAAGTTTTTAAAAACTGGCATATATGTCTAAAATCCCTAATGGATCTCAAACTACCATTGCCATAGAAACCCGTGAACAACTTTTTCCTCGCCTTTGCCAATTATGCAGTTTTATGGCCCTCAATACCCAACACATCCTTTATACCATAAAAACTACAGGACTTAGAGGTGGGGAAACTGCATCAATCTTATCCAGCACATACCCTCTTGCTCAGTCCTGGTCATTTCTTCTAGTTTCTTCTGCTTCAGTGTGTCCACCACATCTGCTAGGCTTCCCTTGCGGCGCTCGGGCGTTCCGAAGTTAACACTGGTCATTAGCTCGCTGCGGTCGCGACCTCCTTCGTCGGGCTTGTTTGGTGAGGTAGAGGTATTTCGGAAGGAATATAGGGAACATAACTTATTACTCTCTGACTCCTGCAAAGAAACAAAACAATGTCAAAGCATGGGCTCTTCCCTCGTGCCAGAATGATATCAGGCAGGCAAAAGCTGAAAGCATTATTTGTGACAACAAGCCTACATCTATCCTTCAGAATTCATAAATTGAGTGTTATTACTTGAATTTCTTTTTTTCAATGCTTTACATGGACGCTTTTGTCCCTAAGTCCAGTGCTCTCTGTGTTTCTAACATTCATACTTCATGCCTGAGATAATCTTCATCAAGGATTTCCCTCATCAGGAAAAAGCTACTTCAACACTATTTAACAATGGATGTGTTAGGCTTTTACAGTTTTCTTTAGTTCCTTAAGTAAGGACAACATACGTAGCACTAAGGAAGAAAGTACAAACAAGGACAAATTATTCCTGGATAAATCCTCAGCTAATGGAAAACAGCATAACTTTAAAACTAGAGAAAGTGTTAGGCCAACAATGACTGAGGAGGAAATAATCTACTTCACAGTTAAATAAGGTTAATGGTATGTATGTATCCATGCACATTCACTGCCCTTTAAATTAAATTTAAATTTTTCTTAAAGAGTGAATGTTACAATGCTTCTAATAAACAAAAGGAGAGACTAACATAGTCAAGAATGAGCAAGGAAATGAGGTTATGGCAACACAACTCATGTATGCCAACACACAGGTTCCAAGACCACATGTATCAGGTGTTATACAGGCAAAAAACATAGACGTAAAAAGCATCCATCTCCCTTGTCAATAGATAATGCTTATTTGAGCAAAAATTAAAATAATAATTAAAAAAAAGGTATCACAAAGCAATGAACAATGACAGTTCTCCTCAATTCTGTGATATCACCCAACAGTGAAACCCTTCCTGAACTTCTCTGGCTCAGACTTGTCATTCTCCCAGTCATGCTTGCAACATTCACTGCATCGCTGTTTTCACAATTTCAGCTAAAAAGAGAAGAAGTTCTTGGATTTGTCCTCAAAAACTCAACCACAAGAATTTCTCACACACTTCCCTTTCCAAAATTACTCTTCTATTTTAATTTTTAATAATTCCAGGCTAGGGGTGTTAAATATTTGGGGGAAAAATCTATAGATTTTTTTAATGTTTCTTTATGGTATGCCTAGAAATATTAGTGTGTATATTAGGTTCCATGAAACATACTTTGTTTAAGATTTAAGAGCAATTATAGTGGCAATAGATTTAAATATAAAGACGCTAATTAATAGTCTTGTCAAGAAACATTCTCACAACACACAGTGTTCCCCATAACAATAATATTCCTGCTACTTTATGAGCTGAAAATACCAGTCTTCAGAGCACTGAAGAAAGGCCAGAAAGCATTAACCATCAGCTACACCACAAGACACAAATCTTTGCTTCAGTCTGGAACAGATTAGGAAGTAGCTGTGCAAAGTAACAGGAGGAGCAAGACCAGCAAGGAACCAGTTGGGTGACTCGGGGCTGGGGACTGTGCAGGAGGAGGTGGTGGCACATCATCTGCAAGCACAGTGGTCCGTGATCAGCACAGCACTGCTACCATCACTGGAGAAGGAGGCAGCATTTGCTAGGGATGTCGCAAATGTATTTATTCACTCAGACAGGAAATCAGAAGACACTATATCTCATCCCACTGGTAGCAGCCCCTCATCAACACAGTAGGAGATACAGAGGTTTTGCAGGCAAAAACAGAAAGAGAGGTGACATGGAATAAAAATTTTATCTTTGTATCTTTAGCAAATAAACATTAACTAATTTTTCACTCCATCAATTTGTATTCACTGAAGAATCAAACGTCACAGAGAACAGTATCTGAGACCAAGTATAGAGATTAACTTATTTAGCTGCCTCTAAAATGGAAAGGTTTTACACGTTTAACTCTTTCTAAGAAAAACTACTTTTTATTTTTCTTACTGATGGAAAGAGCATCTTTAATATTTTTCAGATGTAAAGCCTGACTTTCTATAATCGCTTTCCTCAATTAAGAAATAATACTACATACTTCAACACTTTCACCTTTGAGGAGTGTACAAGAACAACTTAGTAATTTTAGAGGTGTTTTTCCTCAAGAGAGCAACATCCTCTTACAATACATGAAGCACATCCATCAGGCTCAATGCATGGGTTTCATGCTCTCAGCAAGGAACACTAAATCTATTGTTTAGGCTGGAAACAAGAAGATAAGGCAAATCTGTGGAGTTAGTAGGAATAATGGAATGTTCTTCCTCCTGATAACCTCTCCTGTTCCCCATCTAGATGCATACATAGTCCAGCACAATGTTCCTTTGCTGTAGTGAAAGGCTCCCCTAGTCCTGCCTCCATCAGGCAGCACATTCACCCTTCCTTTTCTTGCTAAAAGACTGCAGTATCCACAATGGAGATGCAACAAGTTTAAACTCCACACAAATGAAGCAGATTCATGGAAGCAAGGAAGAATGACTGCCTTTTCAATTTTGAGGGTTTGTCCAATTAATGAACTATTCAATATTGCCAGTTTTGTGGATAATTAAAATGTAGAATAAAAATACAACAGAAAATGCATTTGTAATATTTCTGGTTCTGTTTAGGCCTAGAGCACGTAGAGCAGGTTTTATTGACCTCACACTAATGGTTAACTGGGCAGATCAAAACAAAAGGGGGCAAGGGAAACATTCCTGTTATTCAACTGTACATGAAGGGAAGTTGCTACTGCAGCATTCAGCTCCTTGAAAATGAAGTAAATGTTGCAGTAAATTTATGAAGGATTTGATTTCCACTATGGACCTTACAACCTTTTGCAGACCACTTGCCGTGGCATATCAGGCTTATCCCAGCACCTCACCCACTGCAAGACCAAAAGTGCAACTATCACATACAAAAGATGCAGACCTGGCTGCATCAACAATTAATTTGCATTGGCACTCGCTAGCAGCACACAGAGACCCTCCTATTACACCCAGTTATCCTCTGAAAAGTCTAGTGGATTGTATGTGCTGCCTGAAACTAGAGGGATGTCACCTCTGCAAATGGTTTCTTGGTCCTCTTGCCCTAAAGCATAAAGCACTTTCCCTAAAAAGTCTGGAGTTCAGATGGAAAAGGACCACCAGGCTTCCTAAACTAGGACAAGCCCACGAATTCATGCTTAGGAAAGGAGAATCTGGTCCTTTTGTGCATGAATATGGAACAATTCAATGAAAACACATCTCTTATCCTTAATAAGCTTTTTGAAGCCACCTTTTACAGAATGAGGAATTCCCTCTTTGTTTGATCTGAAGAGAGAAAGGAAAGGATGCTATTATGGGGTTTTTTTTGATGTATTTTCCAAGATCATGGAAGAGGAAGTAAATACAAGTAAAGTGCCTAGCCAAGATCAACCCAAATATTTTCATTTTGCAAAATCCAAATTAGAAATCCACCAGCACTGATGAAAATTTTCTGTGCAAGCCAACTTTTCTCAGCATCACTAATAAAATAGGAAAATTAATAATAAAATATGACTGATATGAATATCCACTTAATGTATGTGGACACAATCTGGTGCCCAAATTGATCCAGTAGTTCCATAATACACTAGACAAGGACATATCCCTGGATTCTCAGGTTTAAAATCCCTGTATTTCTGTAAAAATGGTACTTTAAGTCTACACTTGAAATAATGTCTTCAACACATGACATTTCCCTTTGAAAGGTACATTTTTTCAGGGTGTGCTATTCTCACCCATTTCAGTGATTTCCAGGTAAGGAGGGGTAAAATATGGAAAATATAATCAGATAAATAGCAAACATTTAGTCTATGGATAAAATATTTAACACAGGGCATGCTTCTTCAGGATCCCACTCTGTTTTTGCTGGATTTATAAAACTACCCTCCCATTTACACAACAATACTGGATTATTGTAGAACTGTTTATGCCTGTAGCAGAATCCATAAGGGATTGCACAGGGATATTTGTCCACCACAATGGAGGCCTTTTCAGACTAGTCTCTAACAATTGGCAAACCAGAAAATTTGAAGACAGTTTATTAAACAAAAAAAAAAAAAGAACAAATCTGAATGCTTAAACACATACAATGATTTTGTGTCTTAATCTTTCCTCTTTGCCTGTGCCAGGTAAAAATGCTTGAAGTTGCAGAGAAAACTAAGCCAGAAAATCTTACTGTTCAATACCTGAAGAGACAAACTCAGTTTTGGACCACTATTTCAGCTGCTTACTATTCAGCAGGGGCAAAACTGAGTCTATTTTTGAAATGTTGGGGTTTCATATCAAGGTAAATAAATGGCATTTTTCCTGTCTACATTTTCTTGCCAGCTCATTAGCACAGCCAAAATTTCATAATGGATCGTTCAACCCACTGTGCTTAGTGTTTTGACAAAGTTCTATTATTATAACAGCTTAAATACCAATATATAGGCTCTAAAATTTAAGGATTAAGTTCAAAGGGTAAAAAATGGAGAAAAAATAAATAGATGCACAAAATACAGACAACCCAAAAGTAGCAAGGTATGGACACTAAAGCACTGTGGATGACTCATTCAGGGAGAGATAGCTCCTGCATAAAATCATACTTTTAATAAAACCTCCACCTTTCTTGCATGTCAATTGGAAAACAACATGAAGAGCTCCAGCAAAACATGGGAAAAGATTTCATAGGTCTATTCTTGGATTTTTTTCATGCTAGAGAGACAATATACTTTAACCAACCTCAAATTTTCTTGGAATGGATGTGGTCCAATGACATTTTCCTTACTCTTACCAGCTTTCCAGGCTGCCTGGTATAAACAAGTGACCTGTTGGCCATTTATTTTAGAGTTGCTGTGAATGGCTCAAGCTTTGGGAATGGCAGGAACAATTCTGAATAATTATGAACAACTTGGTAAAAATAAAGACAGGGACTCTGTGACTACACACATGGTATTTTCTTCACACACCACAGTAATTCCTTTAAAACTGTTACATTAAGATAATATGTAAAGATAGTTCAGCAGGCCTCTTACTCTGAGAAAATTATTTTTTAGCAAGTGCATTCACTAAATTTCACAAGTTACATGGGTTAAATTCTTCAAAAAGATAGCTGATGGTTTCTATATAAAGAAAGGAAAATCCTTATAGGTTCTTAGATGTTTTTACTGAAAAGGGATTGAGCAAATAATAATAATTTTCTTGTTAGTGTAAAAACTATATTTTTGTGTATTTAGATTCTAACGGTTTAAGTAGTTCATTTTCCATCAGTGCTCCCACTGGTTTTAATAGGACAAATGAGAGTACTGCTGAAAATGACAAAAAGAAAGGTATTGATAGCTGACCCAGTATTTTTCGTATTGGGAAGCTAATATCTATAGCAATACCTGCCAGCTGAATCATGAGCCAACTTGGTCACCTTCTATGAAGTCTTTTCACTTCCAAAATAGAGCAATCAGACACAAAATTACAGTTCTGTTAGTGAGAGATTACAGGCTAAAAAGACAATTCAATATTCTCACTCCTTCCTCCAAATAGCCAAGGTACAAAATACAGGGGGCTGTATTCGGGGGTTGAGGTGCAACATCTCAGTTTGGGGACACCACAATCCTGAGTGGAAATCTGGCTTGGGAAAAGATCTCTGTTTGGTATCCTCCTAGGGGTTAAGGACAGACCAACAGCCTGGTGAGCTGGATTCTCTTGTCAGGAGTCTTAAACGGGGGGGAAGTGCACAGGGCTGCGGATTTTAATGGCAGCATTTACGTTTCACGTCGGGAGGAGGGATCCTCTGGAGCTCTCTGAAGGTGAGAAAAGAGGAAACCTTGTGAAATGAAACTGAGGGCTGTACGAAATCAAGGTCACAGTGTTAGTTAGCAATTTAATAATAACTGTGATCAACTTTGATTGAAAGTTGACGACTGCAATCCCACTTAATAGCCAGAGAGAAAACTGTTTCTGTAAGAGTTCAACTGAAATCACAGGATGAATGGCCAAGAAGTAGAAAGCAAATATTACTAACATAAAATGTGTTAGCTGAATTGCTTATTTCCATGTGGATGAGGCTTTTCTGTTATAAAGGGATATTTATCTGTCTCTGCATTGAATGGGACACATGTAAACACCCCAGGAAAGTTGGATATCCAGAGTGGTTTTGATTCCAAGTACTAGAGGCATGCTGGCACTTGGAACTAGTCTGGAGTTAACATATAATGAAAGCAAATGTTTACAAAATCATTTCCAATCACTACATTAAATATGGTTTCCCATTTTGAGGAATTTAATTAAATAGAATTAAAATAAATTAAAAATCTAAGTGATCATTTCCAATTCTCATCTGATTAAGAAAAAAACACAAAAGTTTTATTAAGAAAGATTTATTTAAATCCAAGGCTTGAGAATGACTGCTATGAGCTATTGAGAGAACATCATTTGTTAAGTCTCAGCAAATTATGCTAGTGGGAGGGCAAATGGCAAGTAATGAAATAAAGCTTCAAGTCTTTTACTCAGCATTTACTCTGATGAAACTTATACTGATTTCACTGCCGAAGTATAGGCTGAATACAATCTGTAAAGGGCTTGTATTCCATCTTTTACACAAGTCTAAAAACCTCAAGAAGAATCAACACAACAGTAAGATCTAAGCCAAGAAATAATACGTTAAATTGAGAATTTAAAAAATAAATTAGAAAAGAAAATAACTTTAGAACAAAGGTTTGAAAATGAGATGTCATAAGAATCAAGAACATATAATCTAAATATGGTCTTATGAAGAGACCACTGCAAAACCAGCTGTCTGTTTGGAAGGCATGGGCAGGGACATTTTGTTGTATGTAAAATATATTATATTTTATTGCTTAATGCAGCAATCCCTTCCTACTGAGGTGTTGGAGCAAACCAGGTAAACCAACATTGGATACACAGATCTCAGAAGGTTACAGTTTTTCAGCTTTGTGATTCAAACCCTTCTCTTTACAAATGAGCAAAGATTTGAAACAAATTGACAGGCACTTTGCTCCGTTCCACGGCAGAAACACACCCCAAAATTTTCAAATACGTAGACAGATCACTTCTACATGGCAATCAATTCACCCATAAAAGATACTCAAACTCATGTGCTTTTGTAAGAGTTAGATGCTAAGGATTTCCTTAATTATCCAAATACCATCTGTCCTAACTCCCTGTGTTTACATTTGGTAATAAATCACAACAATATTGCGACTTTATGCCCCGCACTTTGGTTAAATGCTCATATTAAGGAAAAAGTAATGGACAGCCATTTACAAAATGATTATTTAGACTTAGATTTTCATCTAAACTGAAACTAAAGAAGCATTGTGATCAGTCCCAGCTGATCAGCACTGTTTACCTCTTGGGTAAATAAAGACACGTATTTTGTGATGCATGCTTATCAGAAGTTGCCAAGTAAAACAAGGACTGTGTGGCTTGGATATTCCAGACCACTTTGTATATATCCAACTTCCCCCTATTAGGTCATATTAATTGTCCAACTTATAAGTAGGTCTATTGTAAACATAAAAATAAAATTTGTCTTTATGTTTTTAGCAAAATAGAATGCACATGAAAATCCTCCTCTGTATATAGTTACATGACATGTAGTACATGCTTTATGTCCCTCTTTAGCTTTTGCAGAGGAATGCATGCAGGAAACCAGCCTGCTGCATAGAGTACTCGTATTTCTTTAAGGTAAACACTGATGAAACATTTGGAAGATTGAAATAAAAACAAGAAATTTATGAGACATAAAGGTATCACATAAAATTGCTGTGAATTACAATAACATTGGCTGAATCCCAGAACAGATAATCCTTATAAACATGCAGGAATGTTGTAAACTGTATATGAATGTCAGTGATACAGTACATTAGGAGATTCATATTACACTTGGTGCTGTGTAAGACTCAGTCCCTGGGTTTTTCATGGCTTCAAAGATTAAAATAAATATATGTAGTACCTTTCCTTCTTCCATGAAGATATTTTATGTACACAGTTTTATTATGCTGAACAAAGATACCAAAGTCTGTTTTTTCTTGAGCTGTCAAAGTACAAAAGAAATGCAAAAAGTCCTTGCACAGATGTAGTAAAGTGCTGGATTTTATCTTTTGGCAGGTGCTCAATATGCAGCCCACATAATCACATGTTAATGACTGGAGTGTGTTAATCAGCATGCATACCTGATTCCTTCTTGCCCAAGGAAAAAAAAAAATTAACAATTTAGAACGTGTTAATGCTTCTACTTTTGAAAAAATTCATGTCAATATACAGAAGTGAATTAAAAAGTTTTCAGAAATTGCTTCATAAAAATAGGAAATGTTAAAATAGGAGAAAGGAATAAAACTACTACAGATTTAGATGAACATAAACCACAAGTCTTCTGCGAAGAACTCAGGTGATGATTAATTCTGTTTAAACACAGTTCTCCCTAGAATATAGGGAAAGGTTTAAAAAAGACTGTGCATTTGGAAAAGAAAAATTATACCATGTCAAAATGAAAATAAAACAAATAAAACAAGCATGCCAACAAGAACAATTATTTGATTCTTCTTCAAATAAAGTTCAATTTATATTTCACCACCTCCACTAAACCCATTATCCCGCACACTTTTAGGGAATTGTTTTATTTTTTTAATATGAAATGTCAACATCTTTTTATGCTAAAGATAGTAAAACAAAGTCCTTGCTATTTCAAACCTTTAGACATGTGCTTAACATTATAGTTGCTGATAGTCCTAATAAAGTAAAGTTAAGCACATACCTGAATGCCTGAATCAGAACAACATGCTTAAAAAATAATTAATTCTATCTCTTCTGCAATATATTTCTCATAGATGTTTGCTTTATGGAAATATAAAGTACCATATCCTCAGCTTTTACACACCCTTTAATTTCAGCCAAAACTTCGTACCCATGCAATTATGTATGTAGGTATTTATCTCTTTAGTCAGATAAAAATTCTAATGCACTACCTGGCATGCAGAAATAATATCACAAGCAGAGTAGAATTGCTTTCGATGATCACAAAACTCAGATTTGTACATGTAAATAACAGCTGCATGAGCAATTTAGCAGAAAGAGAATTGCCAGAGTTTAGGGCATTTATGCATTTTATATGTTCATATTCAGCCCATAAAGGAACCAAAAATAAAATTTCAAAACATGTAATTGTATCTATAACTTTCGAGAATTTGAAGCCATGAATTTATATAACAACAAATTCCCAGTGTTTAGCATGTGTAAATGTTTTTCAATGATCTTCCCTAAACACCTGAGTTTATTTTCCTTAAAGGGAAGAACCTTCAACCTGAGAAGCTAATAACATGGAGCAGGAGGTGGGGGGACAGCAACAGGACTGTGCCTCTTTTATATAAACACAGAAGCACCAAAATATTAAGACCTTTAGGGTACCACCTATTTCTGCCTTTCTGATGACAGCAGCTTTGCTAAAGCTATATACAGTAAAATGTGATACTCGGTGATTTAAAATTATTTTAAAAGGAACAAATACATGTGATATGAAAAGATCTTCAATTTCTCTGCTGCATACACAAATCTGCTCTCAGTACTGCTGAGATGTACATGCAGCCACAGAGGAAAGGTAGGAAGCCTTTCACTCCTTTGGCAAGAAGTCAACAAAAGATAGAGTCTTGACGTAATTATGAAATATCTGTCAATGCTGCCATTTGAGATAAAATCCAATGAGATACAATTAGTTTCTAAATCCAAGGGGTCTCTGAATGATGTTACAAAATGCACAGGAAAACACAGCATATATTTGGAGACAATTAATTTAATTTGTGTATGTGTCTGTGTTTGGTTTCCCTCAGTCCCAGGGAAATAACACCCATCAGTGAGACTGGGTTTGCTGCAGGGGTTCCCTGCGAGAGTCCCTCCCATCCAAATAACAGCAGAGCAAAAGAGATGTGCCTGCCCTCACCCAGTGCATGCACACACTGTCTCACTGACTCCCACTGCCAGCTGCCCTGGGCTCCTGGGCAGGGAGGAAAAGAAAAGGGTCCAGTGACCACCTACAAGTGAACCCCACAGTGCCTGTGAGCTCCTCACAGCCCCTGTTTGTTACATCAGGATTGGGGGTGGGAAGAGAACTTACCTCGCTGTGGGTTACCTACTGTTGGGAACAGATGAGAAATTATGCATTTTGGAGAAAGGGTCCAAGTTTCTTTACATTAAAGCTGCTAAAATTTATTGTTTGAGTCCCAAGTCCAGCCTTAATAGCATGGGAATACACAACCCCATTCCTCAAAGAAAGTAAAGTCACTTCTCCATCTAAATTTGTATTTTCTTGTTGGCCCTGCTTCCTCCTGATACTTCATAGCAAAAATTTAAAAAAATCTTTGTAATTTACCTCATGGGCTGTGTGGGACTCTGTATGAGATGGGGGCCATTCCTGGCTTCCCAGTGAGCAAACATATTAATATTTTCCATTTCTTTGCATGCTGGCCAATAAATATATTACTAGGATACAACAACTCAATTACTATTAAATTTAGCAAAATTAAATATTTTTATTTAATTTAAGGCAATTTTATTTAATTTAAGGCAACCTCTCTGTTGCCTTAACAGAGACAGATTTTGGATGCCATCTAAAAATTTGACTATTTTCTTGCCTGCTTCTCACTGTCTCATTGGACAAGGCACAATACTTTCATCATTATCTTAGTACCACTTTGCCCTCTTCCCTACAGTTTACCACAACTAATAGATATGGTCTTAGCCTGAAACAGATTTTATTTGCTAGCAGGGCTACAATCAGCAATAAATACCCAGAGATCCAGGTATTTTTATACTAAGTTGCAGTTAGAAACACAAGCATCATCTTTTCAGCTCGGTAATATGAATTTACAGAAATCTTTGGGTTCCTTTATCTTCCCCCCACTGTAACATTAAATTGGCTGGTGAAATGATACTGGCAGTATAAGTCATTACAGGTCTGACGTTACAGTTGTTGCACATTGCTGAATCTGTCAAATGAAAAGGGAGCACAAAGGGAATTTCCAAATGCAGCTGCTATTTCCCATTTGTTAAATCCTTTTATTACACCATATAAGTACACAGCTGGGAAATACTATAGAGTAGGAGTTAAAACAAAATATTTTGGCTTCCAGACATTCAGAATACACAAAGGACTCAGTGGAAAGCAATGCCTGATATCAAAAGGGAGTGAAAGTTTGAAAACATTTCTAGCCAGTGTGGTTTCTTTCTGATAATGAACAATGTAGTTTAAAGGTACCTTACTTTACAGAAAGTGCTGCATACCATAAATGTTGGGTAAAAAACGCAATTTTTTTTCACTAAAATTGCCCTCCTACGGTATCTTTTCTAAACTTGAGATCTGTACAGCCCTCATAGCAAATTATGATGCATATTGTGTGCTCTTTCAAATTCCAGTGAACTCCTTAGTAGTTTTAAGGACAGAAAGGATGCAGGATTGTGCTCTTAATTAGATACCAGATAAAAGAGAAATTTTTCCTCCCCATATGTCGACACAGCATTCTTTGAATTTACTATCTTTTAAGCAGACAACACACATTATTGATGCATTTTAATGACAGCACTACTGTCTTTACTTTCAAAGTAAATGCTATGAACAGGTGCTTCTTCAAATCTGCTTCTAAAGGATCCGTCTGGGAAAGGTCAGAAAGTACTTACCTTCTGGGAATTTGGGTTTATTAAGTAAAAAAGCGGCCACTGCCACAGCACCTATCTCAGAATTGCCCAACTCACCTTCTGGAATTTGTCTTTCTGGAAAGAAATGTCTCTCCTCCCTCTAAGGAGTATGAACATGTTTTCATCAGGATGCTTGCAGGCCCCTCTAAATTCTTTCTTAACAATATAAATGCCTGCTTGACTGAGATACTTCAGAGAAACTCTCTGCAATGAACAAATGTTTGCTCATAAAGAACATATTTAAGTGAGGAAAAAAAAAATCATGAAAAATCGAACCAGGTATTTAAATGACAGTCCCTCAAGTAGGGAAAAAAAATTTTCCCCACTTCACTGTTGTGATCTCACAAGCTATCTAAGTCACCTAACTGTAAATACATTTGGACCTTGCTCTGTACATTTAGAGCTCTTTTAATTGCAACCAAAATTGTCTTAGAATTTCAGTCTTCACTGGTAGTCAAGCCTTATAAATTAGACCCAACTCTGAGCTGGGAAGAAAAAAAGATTCATTTGGCCTAGCTGAGAGCTTGTGAAATAAGTCTGACATATATCCACCACCAGATTTAAGCCTAGGGACTTGTGGAAACTGCTAATGATTTTCAGGACATTCATCTACATGGAATATTTACTGGAAAAAGGAGATAGGAAAACCAGAGTGCTAAGTCCCTCAAGCAAAGTTTATGCACCTGTTCTGAAACATGAGAGGCTCTGCAGTGATTCGTGCCTGTCCAGAGGTACAGCCAGTGTTGACATGACAGTGCAGCATGAGGAAAGGAAACAGAGATTGCTCTCTGCCACTGGGACTGCAAACCCCTCCAGAGCAATAAGAGCACAAATGATCACACTGTACAAGGGCCAAGCATTTCAACTCACTCCAGGTCCAAGGAACAGGCTGAACCAAAAAAAAAAAAAAAAAAAAAAAAAAAAAAAAAAAAAAAATGCATGGAAGGACTGCTGGAATCTAGGAGTTCCTTTCTCTCTAGGACACAGAGTAATTTTATCTATGATACTGGTGTCCTAATATCAAAATTCCAAGAGTGCACCTGCCTCTCTGAATGAATGGAGAAGTAGCTGATGAATTCACAGATTAACTTTTCCCATCAACACACTGGATCAGTCCTTTCTAGTCTGCATGCAGCTTGTCCTCCTGATAACACAGAAGTTAAAATTATTCCAATGGCCTTATTGCATAACTTGGGCAAAAGAGTGACTCTCAGTCCAAAATTCTGAATATAAGCCATAAACACAGCTTACAACTACCTTTCCAAATCACTAATCTATAATCATTTTTCTTTAAAGTGATTTTGCAGTGGACGATTTGCCATCTTCATGACAATCACCCAAATACCTAAGAATATTTTAGGCCTTACAGAAAGTTCTGCACTGGGTTAAATTGTGCATAGTAGATTAGATAGCATTTTTCTGGTTTGGTTTGATCTCTTGAATGAATTGGATTCTAGGAGAAAAAAAAAAACCAAACACTATATTAACAAAATAAATCTTATTGTAGTGCTATTATTTAACTAACTCCAGACATGATAATATGCAGAAAGAACTCTGGTATCTCTATTGATTAATGCATTAGAATTATTATATCTAGTCAAATTTGAAATGAATCCATTACTGTTAGTGGTGCTAAAAAAAATCTGCAATTGTGTTTAGCATTACCAAAATCTGTTGATTTTTACTGGAAAAAAAATATTTGCTGAAAAAAATCTGCTTAGATATTTAATAGAAATTGAGAAGAAATTTTATGAAAATGCTTTTTAAGCTCACTGCCTGAATTTAAGGTTTTTGAAAGTCACTTTCCAGAGAGTCTGGAATAATGATGTTCTAAATTTACAGAACACCTGGCTGCTCCACATACCCTAATTCTGCTTCTGAGGAGCACATGCAAGGAAAATAAATTGACTAAGATGCTCTGCCCATTCAGCCTGCCCATTTATTGCAGAGTTTTGGGGATTCAGAGACAGAGCTACAACCACTAAATAAATTATATTTAGGCTGCTGAAGAGAATAGGGATAATAATTCTGACCATTTCCAACATCACCTGGGTACTAAGTGGTGATCTAGCTACTCATAGGCACCTTTGCCTTCCACAAAAAGTTGTAATTTCCTAAAAGCACAGTAGGATGCTTGTGTCACCTAAAATGCCAGCTTCTTTTGTGTCACCTAAAATGCCAGCTTTTTTGCTGCTGTGTAAAGATATAATATTCTAGATTTGGTAGGTCTTACTTCTGAAAGATGAGTAAAAAAAAATACATTAAAGTTTATTCCTTCAGCACAACACTTTGCAGATGACAAACAGTCGTGAGCTACATCCTCCTGTCAGAAATTAATGCTTGAATATATGAGCTAGAAAGGTTATGACATAAATCAAGGTATGAATGAAAACATGATAAATAGATGCATTTCCTTTCAGAAGGTGAACTCATCAAATGACCTCATTCAAACAGACCTGTATACTTAAGTAAATTATACAATTGTAATTTACAATTACACCATACGCTGTTGATCTACTGCCGACGCTTTAACATTTAAAAAGCTTTACACCTGCACACGTCTTCCCAAAGGGCAGTGAACAGCCTCTTACAGCACTACATTTGGAAAGCCCCTGTGGGGATGGCCAAACTCACCATCCTGTGTTGGGCTGAGATTACTCCATCCCACTCGGGGTCCTGCTGGATGGTGGTGACCAGGGTGGGTAGCTCCTCAGAGTGAGGTTTGTTGTGCATGACATTGTGTAGAGGCAGATGAGGGGCCGCGTGCTGATCGCTGTTGCCCTCCTCCTTGTCTCGTGATGCTAAGTCCTGGGTCATTGTTTCCTCTCCATCAGCTGCACATGCAAATGGAGAGGTAGCCTGCTTGGAAGACATTCTTCTGCAAGACAAGAGGAGGAGACAAAAAGAAAACATTGGTGCTCAGTGACAAAAAAAAAAAAAAAATCAAGCTTCAAACAGTCCTCTAAGTGCATCACACCTGCCTAGAACAGTAACAAATTAGTCACCTGCAGTCAAGAGAAGTATTCTTAAAAGCACAGGCTTGGAGTCTGGACCCAAAACCCTGAGGAAAAGTACTCCTTGATGCCAAGACAAGGTCAGGGTTAAGTTATGCGACATCATTCTATACATTTGGACTTGTCAAACAATATCATTTTCTTCAGCCATAAGAAAACAGTGATTTTATTGGTATTTTCATGTTGATTCTGTATGAGTTCAATTCTTTAATCTCTTACTCCCATGAGCAACCTGAAGCTTACAAGCAAACCTTTAAAGGAGAGAGCTCATCATGCTTACCTGATCTCATTCCTTACAAGCAGAAGATGCTTTCTACATATATGAAAATAAATTTTAAATCCATTTCAAATTCTACTAAATGAGTATTTTTGCTCTTTAAAGCTGTACTGCTTTTGAATGGTTTAAAATTTTGCCCAGTTTTACCTTTCAGAAAATGTTTTGAGAAGCTCATGTGAAAAGGATTCTAAATCTAAAAGGTTTATTGAATGGATGGATGATACCTTAGTAACATTTTACAGTTCAAACTAAAAACCTAAAATAATTATGTTTCTTTTCATATTAGGCATGAAGTACAGGATATAGCTCAACAAAATACTTTGAATTACTTAAAAGTGCAATGAATAAATGCACTGATTTATGTTAAATGCCTTTTCCTAATAATGGCCTCTTACTACCATCTCATATGCAAACACAGCTTTCGCCACAGTTTCTGCACTTAGATGAAAATATTACTGACTTCAACTCAAAATCTGAAAACACTGTCATTTAAAATTTCTAGTAAGATTAACTGCAACTGTTAAAACAATCATTAATAAACCTGAAAAGGGACAGCTAAAATATATTAGTTCTTTTCCCAAGTCTTAGTAACTTCAGAGTATCCTTGACACCAAAATTGCTGAGAAACTAAGGAATAAGATCTTCACCTTAATTGCTTTTTAACAATAATTGATTTCATACCATTTCTTTAAAAATGCACAAATCAGTTAACATAGGAAACCACATGAGCATTTTTCAAATTAGCAAATCATTAACTTGCTAGTACTGTTTCTACAGACAAATAAATACTGATTAAAGGGTCTGGAAATCTGAGACTAACAGTTAAATTTACAAATCTGTCACATGCTTTCATGAATATTACAGTGAAGGAAATATCAAGTGCAAAGAAAAATAATTAAGTTAATTCCAATTTAAACAGTAGTTTTTATGTAGCAGCCTGTGTTTCACATAGGATTTAACAGCTAATGCTAAATTTCTCACAATTAATGAGGGAGTTCAGATTTAGTATCCTACAGTGAAAAAAAAATTAATATAGGATCAACTAATCTAATTATGTACAGTTCAATATGAAAGTATTACAAGCTTTGAAGTGCTCTGAAACATATTAAAACACTGATACCTATTTAGAATAACTATTCTGTAAATAGAGATAATCCTGCCTCTTAAACTCGATACTGGTGGGGAAAAAAAGGTTTGTGTTTTCTTTAGGGAAGCCTAAGTGTAAGTGGGAGTCTAACATGAGTGTTGCCAATAAGCAGAACGGAGGAATTTAAACCGTGCGTTGCATTCTTCCTATGCTAAAGAATTTGTGTTGATGCTACAGAGAACATGCCAAGAGTTCAGCAACCGGCATTATCGAGTGTACTTCAAAAGGTTCTGGCTCATAATTGCTATGATCCAAGATAAAATAAAAGGTTGCTTTCCCTTTTCTCATTAAAGTAGTCACGTTAATGCAATCACTCACATGAAAATATAAGTCATGCTTTGCGTAATTTGAAAACCCGACATGAGAACCGAAAGTCACAATAAAGGTTTTTCCTTTCTTTCACCTTCTCAACACATCTCATTCCTGTTTCATACTGAACGAGCTTCTGTGTAAAGCAAGAGCTATGGCTGTTTCTTCACCATAAATTAATCATGACACAAAACTAGAAATGAAAATGTCTCTTAAGAATAATTTCAACTACAAACTGCACCAATGAATAATACTGCACAATCCTAATTAAACACAACTCTGCAGCTGCAAAAATAGGCTGAATCTGTCCAAAGCTACGAGTTGGCTTTAAAGGCTGGTTTGTTGGGGACTGTTTTCTTAAGGAAGGCTGGGCCCTCAGTCTTAATCAGCCAATAAATTATTTCCTGCAATTACATTAAATAGAAAATTATCTTCAAATTGGGAATGTTAATTGAAAATCAAAATTCATACTGAAGTTTAGAAATTACATGCTGAATATAATTAGTCTAGAAAGGCTTCACCTCTATTTCATAAACAGGCTTTTGGTGTTTCCCCAAGTGACCATTCAGCCAAGCTATCTACTAGTAATGCACTGGAAGGGAAGCATTTTTTTCCTTGACATGTACAATAATATACTTTCCTCTCCTTCGTGATGTTTTAAACACAATTCAATAAAAATCTCCATTCAATTGCTGTGAAGTTGATTACATAGAGAAAAGGGACTTTGTTAACACTAAAAATAAAATTATAAAAACTCCCATTGACTAATAATCTCAAGCCATGCCCAGCAACTTTTTTCTGTACTGGAGTAAAAGAACAGACCAAGGGTAGGGTTCAAGTGCCTCCTAGCTCCACCCACCACTTCTTCCCACTGCTGCATCAGGGCCAGACACCTTCCATGCTGCACTTTAGTCAGTCACCTATAGTCTTGGAGCCTGGAAGGGAAGACAGGCTCAGGCAGGCCTCCCAGGCACTTGCTTTTCTCGTGGCATAATTTTTTGGGGTGTGTTTCACTTCTATTTTCTCCAAAGCTTTGTTAAAACAACTAGATTTAACGGTAACTTTTTGGTTGCTAGATTGAGAACATTGGGTTTAAAGGGACTGATGTGTAGGGACCTGTTAGGTTAAGGCCTCCACATTCTTTTGCCAGCACAATCATCAACTCAGTGAATACAGTTCATTTTTACATGGCTTTCTTGAGGGTGTCCAGTTATGCCTGGGTTTGCAGTCAGGAAAGCAGAGCAAATTTAAACTCTGCAGATGGGTGTTATCCAGCAGTCTGGGAGAATTCTGAACACATGATTCCATCTGGTCAAAAGGCAGAGTTCAGTCAATAACTCCAAGGTCTCATTCAATTCCAGTGGAGAAGACTCTGGCCCAGTTGAGTAGTTTATGTTTATGATAAAATTAAGCCATAGAGCAGCGTGTTGTGTTAAAATATTTCAATGTTAAAATATGAGCATGAATAGCAGTCAAATTTTAAGCCATAACAACTTCCCAATTTTATATTTAAAATATTCAAAATGCATTTGCTAAAATCTCTGCTGAGAGGAGGAAAAAAAAATCAATATTCATAATAAATAAGGCTTGTAAAACGTATCAGAAATTTACTAATTTCCATTATAATTTATTTTAATTTTTTTTTCTGCTATTATCAATTAAACTCACTGGAAGGATTTTTTTTTTTTTTTTTTTTTAAAAAGTTTCTGATAAAAAATATCTCCCTAGTTCTAACCCCTGCAAACAGGGGTTTATAATGGAAGTGCTGACACAACCCTAACTACAGCAGCGCAAATGGTGCCGCTATAATACACAAAATCAAGTTCTATTATTCTAAACTATCCTCGCTCGGGGGGTTTTCTTTACTGTGCTCCCAGACAAACTGCTGAAGCATGAAAAATTTAAATGCAATCAAGTGGGTCCAATTCTACTTTACTAGAACAAGTGTCTACAGTGGTACAATCTTAAAAGAAGATGCAACAGATTTGTTTGGTGCTTTTCTTTCTTTTTTCTTTTTTAGCTGTTTATTTATAATACTGTGCAGTGGAGATAAAATAAGAGAGGAAATTACACTCACATTATATCAGTATATTGATTACACAGCACACAATCAGAAAGAAAACTACATTGTGAAATTGTTGCTTTGGTTAAATTGACAGATTAGCTGAACACAGCAATCACTAAAGGTGGAAAATATATCTAATGGGTATGAGAAAAGGTTGAAAAAGGCCCTAATTAACTCAAGTCCTATCACCTACTCAAGTCTGACAATTTTTAAAAAATCTTGATCCATATTTTCCAGCTCTAGAATAAATTCCACCTCATTTTGAATTTGAGACATAAAACAAAATGTGATCATTTATCAAAAGGTCAGTAAACCTGAAGGATTGGACCCCAACTTCAGTCAGCTTCAGGTAGAAAAGCTAAAATTGAACTGCTACAGGTTTTTTTACCTACAAAAATCTAAGCACCATCCAAAACAGCTTCATCTGCTATAGATATGACCTGATTTTTTTATTTTAAACCAGAGAAGAAATTGTCTCTGCCCTAAAGAAGACAGCCAGTCAGATTGACAAACAATGGCTTTTCTTTCTTCCTACATCCAGTGTGTTATACCTTTCTAAATGCAAATGTTAATACTGGGGGGTTTTTTGTCTAAGGTTTTCCTCAAATTCTTCAAAAAATTCATATCCTCCTTTTCAAAACAATTAGCTGGTAGTCCTGACATGAAAGGTTTCCAAAGCCTGAAAAATCTTCCACCCCTGTTGACTGCTCAAATGATTAAATGTTACAGTAGAAATTAAGGCAAGACGTGGAGTTTCAGCTGCCAGACATTTCAGAATCAAGCCACAAAGTATAACAACAGCTAACAACAATGCAATGGCCCAGACACTGTTCCAAAAACATATAAACTGAGCAATAACAACAGATACATGACAAAGCAGACTTATAGTTGGCTGGGGACTCTCGCTTCTGCTCTGCTCCACCCTCACAAAGCATTCATAAACCTAAAGGCATGTCTACACTGCAGCCACATAAATGACTGCTTTGTAATGCTCAGATATCCAAACTAATTTTAAACAAGCTTGCTTCTGATAGCTCTCCAACTACAGTAGCATGGTGCTCAGATGGACTAATTCATCCTGCTTTGGTGACTGCAGCAGAGACATAACCCAGGTCTACAGCTCCAACAGTAGATTGGAATCAGATTAGATTAGAAATATATTCGCTTACAGAGCTTTTATGAACAGTCTCCATTCCTTTTCCCCAAAGTGCCAGATTAAAGTACTTAAGTGCATGATTAACTGTAAGTATGCAAGCAGTCCACTAATTTCAAATTGGACTACTCGGTTTCAAAAAGTTAAGCACATGTCTAAGTGCTTTGGTGACTCCAGAAATAAATAAATTAAAAGAAGCCATTTTTAGAAGCACTCATAACCTTTTAAGCATTTCCTTCTAAACTTTTATGCTAACCTGGTGTTTATAACTAAAAAAAAAATTTTAAAAATCAGCCACAGCATCTTATCCCTTCCCATGTTTTAAAATGTGCATACTCCTCTCATAATTTTAAACATTGTTACAGGACCCTTCCTCACAAATCATCACTTAGCTTTGGGGTATATGAGATGCATTATAGTTCAGATAGACTTAAAGAAAAATTAATGTGTTTTGGCAATAGCCAAAGTATTTTGCAGTTCTGCCCTGTAAAATAATGTTCTGTAGGCAGAACCCAGCAACGTAACTCAGTGTAAAGCTAATGCTGTAATCTTGATGCCATTTTAGAATAAACAGCTATTTCCTAAAATTATGAAACCTTGTCTCTCTTTTCAAGGAGAATTAGGAGCACAATTGAACAGTTAGTAAAAGATTTTGTACTCCTGGGGCCCCACACCTCAACATAAATCCCTCTGCACAAAGCCCGAATAGCTTGAGAAGGCTGCAATGGGAGAGAATCTCTGTTTCTGTTCCTGGCTCTGAGTCACAGCAAGGCCTCAGGCCAATCAACTCAACTCCCTCAAGCTCTTCCTTGGCTTCATTTTGCAGGAATTCTACATGAATTAGTTACATATAGATCATAAACAGCATTGCAAGATTAGAGAGTTTATGGTAATCGCAGGAACCACCTTGGAAATAAAAGGGCGGGAGGGGGAGTGGAAGCAAATGTGATTCAAGAAATGACAGCTAAAATGTTAACTGAGCACCCAAATCTCTGGCTGAAATAAGCATCAAGCTAAGCAATACACCCACGGCTTCCAAGATACACACTCAGCTATTCTTGCATTTGTTTTTCCAATCCAGGCAAATTACCCTTCTGCTAATAGATACGAATCCAAATCACAAAGTTTGACTTCAGATTCAGACTTCCTCAAAGCTCAGAGGGAAGAACTTTTAGGGTATTTTTTCTCCTTTGGAAAAAAAAAAAAAAGAACATGAGGGAAAAAAAACCAGCATCTTGGAATTTTTTGGAAGTCATTTTCTTATGTTCTGCCATTAGAGTGACCTTCCCCAGCCATGCAGTCATGGTGAACTACTAGGATTAGTGAATGAGCTCTTGTCTCTTCATCAAGTTGTTGAAAGCTTCAAAATGGACACACCAAAACAGCCTCACAACCCCTCTGGACTTGTCAGTGAAAATCCAAAATGTCTGTTTGAATTCATAAATGCCAAAATCACAACCTCTCTTTTTAGCAGGCTAAATACTCTGTTCTCTTTATCCCCTCCCAGAAGCTTTCACTGGAAATGCCTGAGGTGAACGAACGCACAGTGAACGCAGTAAAAGAGCAGTGAAAGAATAGTCATTTGGCACCTGGGAGGTGCTCATCTTCAGTCACAGTAGTTAATATTTTCTATAGTTTATATTTAGCTGACAATATTGCTGTCACATTATTTAAACAGCTTGAGACTGTTCTTTGGACTGGAGCTCATATGCCCTGGAATGCTTTGACTCATGAATTGTTTCTCCTGATAATGTTACATCACGTAACCACCTCTGTTTAATTGGTTGGTATTAGCTTCTCACTGATGGCTGCCTTTAAAGTCCTATGACTGGGCCATGTGTCTCTGGATATCCAATTTCTTACTGTTGGAAAAAGAAAAAAAAAAAAAAAAGGCAGTACTGACTTCCAGCTATCTTTACCAATAATTATGGGAACAAGAGGGAACGTGCCAAGAATTTATCCATCAGCAACTTATTAGGATTTGGTTTTCTAGGCAGCAAGTAAGAGAAAATACAATATAAATAAAAGCAATCCTTAACAATAAAATTAGAAAACAATGCTTGCTATAAATAAGCACTAATCCACATATTTTTATGGATCAGATTAACTTAATTGTTTATCTGAATGATTATATAAATGGCTTTGATAAAGGATGCCTAAAAATACTAAAATAAGAAAAAACTTATTTTAGCATGTTTAGACTTTGAGACTTTACACAGAAGACAAAAATACTTTTTTTCTCCCTTGAAAGACCAGTTAAGAAGTTCTTCTAATAACTAAAAATCTTCCTGATCACACTTAGACCTGGTGGGCATAAGTTTCTGAAAGGTTCATTAAATTCTTTCAAGACTCCACTAGAAACATGCTCCCATGGTAAGATAAAGTATTCTTATATTATTTCCCTCCTATGGTACATTTTCAGGAGTTGCCTAAAATTCCGTGTGATGAGTTAAACAGTTAATTTTCAATCCTACAGGTGTGAAAGGTCACAAGCCATCTCTCTGCATTTCAGAACAGAAATAACAATACAGCCAGACTTCTTTCCCCCCCTCCCATTTCCTACTCCCTCCTTTCCATATTTTAGTTCTCAGCTGTAAGTCAAACCAAACAGCTCAGCAGACAGAGAAATGAAGTATCAGTTTCAGGCTCACCTGTAGCCTGTTGCACTAAAGCACCAAATTAGAACCTCCATGTAACACAAAACAATGGCTCTGCAGCTCAGTTACAGATTTTTCCTTTTAATAAAAACCTTACACTACAAGCCTAAAAACATTTCTAGCAGGCAAAACATTTCTGATTCAGCAGAGGTTATGCAAGCATCAAAGCACTTAAATATAGGTGCCAAACCACATTGCCAGGAGCTCTTAGTATTGTGAAGTACTGTTACCTGACAGCTCAGTGAATATAAAATGGCTTGTTTCTCCAACTGAAGACAATCAAATTGTCACCTTCCATTGTAATAACACACAACTTGAGATCAGCAAAGTGCCAACACAATTACCAGGAAGAAACAAAATGTAACAAAAATATCAGATCTAAAATTCTCTAAAGGGTAAACACTTCCATCTGGCTATTCACACACACACACACACACAAAAATAAAAAAAGAAATATGAGAGATTTTATTCTCACTATCAAATATCCTAGTTAATTTAGCAATAAGATTTATTTGTAAAATAGAAAAAACAGCAAAAGGAGGTGATTCATGAAACACTAAAAATAAACACAGGTCAGAACTGTGCTGGGATTTTACTTGTACCCATTTGAAGCACTGCATGGGTCAGCAGATTTGCTGCTAGGGACAAGCATACATATCTGTATTGTTGTTGCTATAAACTCATATATGTGAGGTTTCATAAAAATGAATTCTAACTGGCACATGGCGTACTTTGGCACAAGCTACACATGACGTGCCACTTTTATTTGTTTATTTAAATGACTTCACTCTAAGAACTGAAAATGAAGTTTGAACTGCAGTCTGCCTCAGAACTGGGACTTTCAGGATATTAAAAACTGAGGAAAACCTTTGAAGGAGGTAATCTGAATACATGAAAAATAGCACTTTCACCATATATTTCTTGAGGTTATTCAGCTAGTGGCCTACATATTCAGGAGTGAAATTTGCATTTTGGTGATGCAGAGATCTAATAACTAGAAATTGTTTTATATCTACAGTAGCTCTGGGCATCCTATAAACTACAAAAGAGTGTCCTAGGTAGGATATATGCATGGAAAACTATTTTCCTCTGGTTCACAGGAACGAAACGAAGCTTAAACCCTTTTTGAAAAATTTGCACTGTAGGGTGATATAATGGATTATCTCTTCTGTGTTGACATTCCATTCACTACTAACACACACATCCAAAGTTCCTGTACATTTCTTGATGAAAATGCACATCACCTTCACATACTCCTTAAGGCTTCCCCAGCTTTGGGTAATTTAGAAAAGAAGAGAAAAAAGCAAAGCCAAGACTCAGTCTTTGACATCAGCTTTTCTCTGAAGGACTATTAAGGAATGGCAGTGATGGTCAAGGAGCTTTTTTTCCACCCTGCACAGCTGCACCAGAGCCAGATATAATTCTAGCCCTTTGGATAAAGCAGGCACAAGGACTACTTAAACACACTGTTAGCATTGCAGAAGAGGATAAGATGCAGCCCCACAATTCCAACCAGGAATTCCTGCTTGCCTTGTCTCAGGTGCCTCATCCACAGGAGCTCAGGTGCAACACAGAAAAGCTGGATTTTCCAACTGCAGCCAGCTCCCAGGCTTTGGCCTTTGAAGGTTGCTCTTGTGCACTGCACTCAGTCACACAACAGCACCAGCAGGAACAGAGGAAGAAAGGAAGGTAGCAAAAACCCAAAACTATTTTAAAGGCGCAAGTACTTTGATCAGATAAAACCTAACTAGACACAACGCTCATTTTTGTGCAACTTTGAGAAGTTCTGGTTTTTGTTCAGGATCCTTACAGTCAGGCTTTTAGAAGGCAGCACTGTGCACAGTAATGCTTTGTTTTGAACTAAGGTCTATACAATATGATGATTACCTGTGTGCACAATGGGAACCCCAAAATGTGTTTACAGACCCCTGCAGGAGCCACCTCATTCACCAGAGAGCTGCAGCTACTACTGGGAGAAAGCAGAGGGTAGTTTGAAGCAGCATTCTGTTCAGAAAAAGATTACATGCCTAGCTAAATCTACTCAGGAAATATTTGAGAAATACCCTTATTTGATGGGCAGTGTGGCCAAGAGCAAGGGTGGTAACATCTCTTACTCCCCCCAAACTCTCCACAGCTTGGGCTGCTTTTCTTTTTATTTTAATTACCTTCATTACAAAAATATGAAGAAAAAAGATAAATAATTACAACACTCTAAGAAATCAAATAAAGTACAACAAAACATTTTCTCCTCTATTAATTAAGGTAATCAGCTGCTATTAAGTGCAAACAATTTAAAGTTCAATTTATTGAGACTTTGAACCTCCTATCCTTTCACAAGCTCCACAGGTGAAATATCTACCAATTTTAACTGACTTGAAAAAAAAACCTGAAATAATAAGACATTGTTATTCAAAGTCTTAGCATGACATACTTAACATCAAATATTTTAGCTGTTATTTAGTTTTAAAAATAAAGTGTTTAATACTAACCAGATTCCCAAATAAAGTTCTGTATTTTTTAAGGAATTCACTAAGGTATCTAAGGACTAGGCACTAAAAAGAATCAGAGAACATTAAAAAGTAATCATCACAGGAGAAACTTACACCACTTCACTATTCAGCTTGAAGAGATCAAGCAGCAGCAGTCCCTGCATGCAGCACTCTGAAACTGCATCACTTGCAAAGCAAACTACAAACTCTCCCTGTCTTTTGGTTTCAGTTCTGTAACGCACCACAAAATTGTTAAAAAGAAATAATCTGCAGTAATTGAGGACCCTCCACTATCCCACTTCCATGGAAGGTTATAGAATACAGCATCTGCTCTCTGAGAAGGAAACATGCATAGCAAAATCAATCATAAGGGTAAAGGTGAAGAGTGCTCAGGCTCGGAATTGCTCCACATTTCTGAGTGTTCAAAGTTCAGTGTCAGTAATTTTAAATGTGTTAAAGAACATAATGAAGAACAACTATCAGAGTACAAAATAAAACACAAGCCAGCTCATGAACCAAAGGCTCAGATGAAGTTATTTCCAAATAATTAGAAAGTAAAAAGTCCAATGGTCTAAAATGCAGACTTAAAATATTGTCAGTGATTTTAAATATTTTTTACCATTACCCTGCATATCCAGTTAGATCCTCTGCAAGTGATTTTAGCTAAAAGGCTGAGATATCCTTTTATAACTTGTGATGTAGCATGTTTACCATTGAAATACACGGTGCCTTATTGTGGTTTTCATCTATGAACCATTTTTTCCTATATATTAAGGATAAAACACATGATCTGCAGTTGTAAGGAAGCCTTGTCTTCTCAAACAGTGCAATTTTTTTTTGCTCAGGGCTATATTTTGTAACCGTTCCCCTCTTATGTTTATTGTTAATAATTTATAATAGACAAGTAAACAGTGCAAAATATATGCAGACTATTACTTCAAAACCCAGATTTGAACAGTTTCATTTTCTCATGGACATTTGTGGAGGGCTCTGTTAACAATTTCAAAGGCAGTGCCATACAGAACATGATACACACATTACATATACACAGATTTGCAGGCAGGTTTAGTTGGTACAGCTATCCTCACCATACCACGAACCATAAACGAGACAATCCATTGCCTGTGGTTCTAACCCAAATATGTATAGAACTGAACAGAAATGCATCTTTTAATCTAGGAATTATGACACAGACACAGAATCCTTCCAGACTTTTGAGAATGGGTCGGATCCTCAGACACTGTAAATCAGAGCCGTTGTATTGAGGTTAACTCAATCCTGTTTATTCATCTAAAGATATATCCTTAACAACTTCTCTTGGCATTGAAAATTTATGCTGGGTCTTTTTGCAGTATGGAATTTCTATGTTTTCCGTGGAAAAACTGACTGCCGATATTAGCAGGAATCATAAGACACGATAATATTCCTCCAAACACTCATCGCAGAGAAATGCAAAAAATAGTAAGGTAGATTAGGAATAGTGGCAGACTGTATCCATTGCTCTCAGTATTTTTAAAGTGTATTCCTCTTGAGCTGATTCAAAATAACAAGATCTCTTCACTTACACAGACAAGCACTTTCAAAATAAACCCCAAAAAATTACTTCTCTGACTGGCATAAGAGCTTATAGCAGATCATAATTTGGGGAGGAATCGAACACAAGCTACTGCAACAAAAATAATTTCTGCTTTAATTTGAGCTTGAATTCTTAGGCTGCTACTTGGCAAAGCACTGCAGTCCAGCAGCTCCTGTGGAGCAAGGTCATGAAAGAGATGGGGGTCATCCAAATACGTAAGACCCCCAGAGCAGCAGGCACAAACTCGGCACTAATTATTTGAGGTCACTTCAGTGCCCAGCACACAACCACTCTGGCAGCCTCCCCATGGCATTAGCACCACGCAGAGCAGGGCTGAGGTGACAGGACCAGGGCAGGTGCCCATCAGCCCATCAGGAGGAACATATTTGGGCAGACAAAAATAAAGTGTGAAAAGGGAGATAGAAAAAACCCTTTTGGTTTCTTTC